>NC_053170.1:84114726-84133197 GCF_016835505.1 Polypterus senegalus
TTCCTTATAACCAAAAGGTCCCAGGTCTGAGTCTGAGTGCTCCTCATTTTGATTAGTGAACTGCTATTATTATTACTATAATATAATAAAAACATACATCTGATTTGAGTCTGTAACATCTGGTGTAAATTCTGGGTACTTGTTAAAGTTACCGCCTTTTTTTATTATTCAGTTTGATACGATGTTCACGTGGTACAACAAACTTGCCTCTCCTTCTCTGAGTTGATGATGTTTATCTCCATTCTTTTCACAAGAGGAGCGATGACCACAGTTGCTACTGTTGTTGATGCCTGCTCAGAACTATTTGTTGTACCACAAATCAAAGATACAATCAGACTATCATGCAGCATTTGCTCTTTCACAACAAAGACACCTGTTAAAAATGACAGGTTTGCTGCAATTTCAGACATGTGGCAACATTTTGTTGAGAACTGTGTTTTGATTTACAACCCAGAGCAAAGATTTTCCGAGTCTATGGTCATAAGACTTATGAAGCCATTTCTGGACAAAGGCAGAACCATAGCAACAGATAGCTTCTTCACAGTGGTTTCACTAGCTCATAGACTGCTGCACTGCAACACAACTCTGCTTGGCACCATAAGTAAAATGGGACTTCCACCTGCAGCTAAAGTCACTTCAGTATGCAAGAAACTGTCTTTATATCTAACACAGTTACTCCAGCATCAGTAGCAGCTGCAGATGACAAGTGAACTGTACTGTTGGAATGCCTGGTACTGTATGTGCAGTTTAGAATGTACAGGGGCAAACTGTAACACACTGAATCTGGACACAAAAAACGCATGCATAAAGGCAAGCTGAAACGTTTAAACAGAATATTTTGCTGCTGATCCAACCACAAGAAGAAGCCCATAGCGACAGTAGATCTTCCAGTTAAGTACAATGCATGCAAAATTAAAGCACAGTTTGAAATTATAGATCTGCAACAGGCTCTGTGGCACCTTAGCAGAAACTTTAGGTTTAGTAGTTTGTCTTGACTCGCTACAGAATTACTTAAAAGAGAGAAAAAGAAACAGTACAAGTAACACCACTGTAAAGCATAATGTACCAGTTGTGCTGGTTGACTTCCAAGAACTGGCAAATACCACAAGAGTTCTGCCAGATAATATACAATCAAGATCAAATCAAATGTAAAAGGTACAGTACACCCAGTGCATCACCAGCCAGCTGCTCTCAGAAAAAAGTGAAAAAACATAATGAAATGTTAGAAAATGGTTACATCACCAAAGCAGATCAACCTACAGAGTGGGTTAGGTGTATGATAGCTTATGTATACCATGGAAAGATCAGGATTTACTGTACATATATTTCCCAGTGATTTGAATAAAGTAATAAAAAGGGAACATTATCCTATGCACACCGTAGAAGAAGTTGAGTCCACCATAGTTGGAGCAAAAGTCTTCTCAGTTTCAGATGCAAAGTCTAGATTTCTTCTAATAGAATAAGATGAACTACCATTATTTCTCACAATCTACAATACTACAATTGGAAAGTTTAGTTGGCTGCGTCTACCCTTTGGTCTTAAATGTGCACCCAAAATTTTTCAAATTACAACCGATGAAATGCTAGAAAGCATTAATGGAGCTGTGGGTATCATAGATTATATCCTTGTTTCAGCACCCACAATAAAGGAGTAAAGTAATATAAAGGGCCACAAACTATAAACTAAAGCTTAATTTTTATAATTGTCACACCCATCAAACCTCATTGCCATATATGGGACATTTAATAACAGATGAAAAAATGTATTCCAAACCTCAGTGAAGTGGACAATCCACTACACTATCAGCTCAAGAGCACAACAGAATTTGCTTTGCAAAAAGCACAACAAAAAGGCTTTGATAGAGTCAAGGAATTGTACATGCACCCACCAGTACTTATGATTTTTGACCTGGCAAAGCCTGTAGAGATATTCTATGATGCCAGTAGTGGGCTAGCAGCTGTCCTCATTCAAGAAAATCAACCTGTCTAACAGAGGCAGTAAATAAGATATGCACAGATAAAGAATGTCATAGTCTACAATGACCATAAACACTTTTAATTACATGATGTCATAAACATACTCCAAAGTGAAAAAGCTGTAGGTCAGCTAGCTAGTCAGCTGAGGTTTATAAAATGAGCAAATGTAATATGGGCCAGATCAGGCATAAAGTTGCTGGAATAAACTATGAATAAATATGTGAAAATGAGCAGGCAAGCACAAGACTACTAATAAGCCAAAAATAAATGTTGGTGCTTGAATTGTGTAAAAATTTCAGAAAGATGGGAAACCTCAGTTAAAATAAATCTGGTAATGTCATGAACATGCATAGTAAATGAAACCTACAGAAAGCAAAGGTCAATAAAATTATTACTTGCACACGTGAGTTTTTATTTACTTTTTTACCTTGTGGGCAATGCCTTCCGCGTTCCCACAAGTTCAACACAGTCCCAAACACAACACAACACAACACTCTTTTCCTTTTCTCCTCCACTCCTCCCAGCGAGCTCCTCCTCCCGACTCTGGCTCTCAGAGTGGTGTCTGCTGGCTCCTTTTATAAGACATCCGGAATTGCTCCAGGTACTCGTTGCCCTACTTCTGGCAGCACTTCTTCTGCAGAGTTCATCAGCCGTTGCAGCACTCCTTGGCGGCACCCCAGTTCCCAAAAGGGCTGTGTCCAACTCCAACTCTCATGAAGCCCTGCAACAGTCCAAGGTACCGCTACAACCCAGGGGTGCTGCCATCTAGCGCTCCAGGGGAGGAAACACTTTGGAAAGGTTGGCTCCCCTGGTACATACAGCGTGGAGTTTTCACAATGTACATATATATATAAACTAGCAAAATACCCGTGCTTCGCAGCAGCAAAGTACTGCCTTAAAATTTTTATTAAGAAGAAAATTAAACCTTTTTAAACTGAGGGAAAATATGCCAATAATTATTTGTTAAGGATCTCTTTGTATACCACGTTGTCAGTTTGGCCCTCCGAGTTGTAATATGACCAAGCTGTGCGCTGAGCTTACTCTTGAGCATGCAACGTACAGTTGGCCACGTGAACAGTAATCTTGTCTCAAATCTCACAGCTTGGATTGCTGCTGTCATAATCGGTTTGAGTTTCATGGTTTGTTTCAATTATGACAGTATTTGCAGGATTTGTTGTGTTGAAGTGACATTCGGCATCTGTCAAGCATTGTAAGCACACAAACGGTTTCATCGATAAAATCACATCTGGAGTTTAAACATTCATAAACATCAAAGTGTCCACTACTGAAATCGCCACCTGTGATTCTAAGATGTTTAAGAGGCATTGGCGGTTGTCGAAAGGTGTAAAATATTTGGCCATTTCGGTACACCTGAAAGCGACAACCGAAAAATTTAGGGGCAGCCATCAACTCACATGCAGAACCATAGGTGAAGGGCTTAAGCGTTTCACTCTTCTAGTGCTCCTGTGTAGTATAATTATCTCCTGTACCATCATCAGTCCACACCTTGAACCTGTACCAGTCATTCAATACATAAGATACAATGTTCCTCCCGATATCAAGAGTGAGCCTGATATGGCCGTGCAATATGTAACAAAGAGAATGGAAAAGTGACAGTTCTTTGATTGATAGTGATCACCTTGATAGACATGGTAATGAGGGTTGGAATGATAAAGGAAATGGGAACCTGAGCAATTTAAAGTAAGTCTAAAATACCTATACAATAACTATAATTGTAATAAACAAACAATAAAACAGCGGAGAAGCTGTGGATTAAACAAAAAGGCTGTAGTTATCAGTAGGGAGACGTGAATCCCGTGGCGAAGCAAGGAAGGGAATGTAGAGACCGGAGCGACAGACGGTCTTATACAGGCAGGCAGCCAACAACGTGGGAGGCATTGGGATGGGGGAAACAACGCCACCTCACACGGTGACCGAGCTGCAGGCTATGGACGTATATATGTATGTAAGTAGGATTCAGTTAGCGTTGGGAACCCGTGTACCAAATTTCTTGAAGATGGGCCGATAAGTAACAAAGACTGTTGAAAAGTTCAATATGGCGGCCGACAGTGGCATCATACCGTGCAGGGAAGCCACCTAAAAAAATTTCAAAAAGATCGTACCATAAATAAGAAAGTTCAACATTGCGGACGTTGTTGACCGTTATGACCGTTACGCGTAGAATTTCGAAATGAAACCTGCTTAACTTTTGTAAGTATGCTGTAAGGAATGGGCCTGCCAAATTTCAGCCTTTTACCTACACGGGAAGTTGGAGATTTAGTGACGTTTGGAAAATTCAATATGGTGGCTGACAGTGGTGTCATACCACCGAAATAAGTACGTACATCGGTTCTGGTTAGTGCAGGGAAGCCACCTACCAAATTTCGTGAAGGTGGGGTCAGCCTTCTACCTACACGGGAAGTTGGAAAATTGGCGACGTTGGAAAGTTCATTATGGCGGCCAACAGTGGCGTCATACCATCGAAATAAGTAAGTACATTGGTTTCGGTTAGCGCAGGGAAGCCGCCTACCAAATTTCGTGAAGATGGTGCCATGAATAAGAAAGTTCAATATGGCGGACGTTGTTGACCGTTATGACCGTTACGCGTAGAATTTCGAAATGAAACCTGCTTAACTTTTTTTAGTATGCTGTAAGGAATGGGCCTGCCAAATTTCAGCCTTCTACCTACACAGGAAGTTGGAGAATTAGTGACGTTTGGAAAATTCAATGTGGCGGCCGACAGTGGCGTCATACAACCGAAATAAGTACGTACATCGGTTTTGGTTAGCGCAGGGAAGCAACCTACCAAATTTCGTGAAGATGGGGTCAGCCTTCTACCTACACGGGAAGGTGCAGCGATGTCGTGTGTTAAAGAAGTTATGAAAAAGAAAAGGAAACATTTTAAAAATAATGTAACATGATTGTCAAAGTAATTGTTTTGTGTATTTGGTGGCAGCGTCACAAAGTTGTTTTCGTCTAGCTGCATCAGAAAATGTACCATGACGTCTGACACGCCTCTTTTTTACTGTTTTCTCACAGCTTGGATTGCTGCTCTCATAATGGGTTTGAGTCTATATATATATATATATATATATATATATATATACACATACATATATATACATACATATATACAGTGGTGTGAAAAACTATTTGCCCCCTTCCTGATTTCTTATTCTTTTGCATGTTTGTCACACAAAATGTTTCTGATCATCAAACACATTTAACCATTAGTCAAATATAACACAAGTAAACACAAAATGCAGTTTTTAAATGATGGTTTTTATTATTTAGGGAGAAAAAATCCAAACCTACCCTGTGTGAAAAGTAATTGCCCCCTTGTTAAAAATAACCTAACTGCGTGTGTATCACACCTGAGTTCAATTTCCGTAGCCACCCCCAGGCCTGATTACTGCCACACCTGTTTCAATCAAGAAATCACTTAAATAGGAGCTGCGTGACACAGAGAAGTAGACCAAAATCACCTCAAAAGCTAGACATTATGCCAAGATCCAAGGAAATTCAGGAAAAAATGAGAACAGAAGTAATTGAGATCTATCAGTCTGGTAAAGGTTATAAAGCCATTTCTAAAGCTTTGGGACTCCAGCGAACCACAGTGAGAGCCATTATCCACAAATGGCAAAAACAGTGGTGACACCTTCCCAGGAGTGTCTGGCCGACCAAAATTACCCCAAGAGCGCAGAGACGACTCATCCAAGAGGTCACAAAAGACCCCAGGACAACGTCTAAAGAACTGCAGGCCTCACTTGCCTCAATTAAGGTCAGTATTCACGACTCCACCATAAGAAAGAGACTGGGCAAAAACGGCCTGTATGGCAGATTTCCAAGACGCAAACCACTGTTAAGCAAAAAGAACATTAGGGCTCATCTCAATTTTGCTAAGAAACATCTCAATGATTGCCAAGACTTTTGGGAAAATACCTTGTGAACTGATGAGACAAAAGTTGAACTTTTTGGAAGGCAAATGTCCCGTTACATCTGGCGTAAAATGAACACAACATTTCAGAAAAAGAACATCATACCAACAGTAAAATATGGTGGTGGTAGTGTGATGGTCTGGGGTTGTTTTGCTGCTTCAGGATCTGGAAGGCTTGCTGTGATAGATGGAACCATGAATTCTACTGTCTACCAAAAAATCCTGAAGGAGAATGTCCGGCCATCTGTTCGTCAACTCAAGCTGAAGCGATCTTGGGTGCTGCAACAGGACAATGACCCAAAACACACCAGCAAATCCACCTCTGAATGGCTGAAGAAAAACAAAATGAAGACTTTGGAATGGCCTAGTCCTGACCTGAATCCAATTGAGATGTTATGGCATGACCTTAAAAAGGCGGTTCATGCTAGAAAACCCTCAAATAAAGCTGAATTACAACAATTCTGCAAAGATGAGTGGGCCAAAATTCCTCCAGAGTGCTGTAAAAGACTCATTGCAAGTTATCGCAAACGCTTGATTGCAGTTATTGCTGCTAAGGGTGGCCCAACCAGTTATTAGGTTCAGGGGGCAATTACTCTTTCACACAGGGCCATGTAGGTTTGGATTTTTTTTTCTCCCTAAATAATAAAAACCATCATTTAAAAACTGCATTTTGTGTTTACTTGTGTTATATTTGACTAATGGTTAAATGTGTTTGATGATCAGAAACATTTTGTGTGACAAACATGCAAAAGAATAAGAAATCAGGAAGGGGGCAAATAGTTTTTCACACCACTATACATATATATACACATACATATCTTCATATCTATATACATATATACATATCTATTGTGGATGATGGCCGGCTGTTTATCCCGGCCAATACCCCCAAGCCGCCCTCCTTGCAGCATGGAGGTTCCCAGAAGACCAGCAGGGCATCACGGACAATGGAGTTTTTATGCACCGCCCTGCTGGATGCCATGGGGGCCACGAGAGGGAGCTGCAGAGAGGACCGAAGAGTTCTTTGTGGCCTATGACCCTTAAGTTCGTCATAGGAAGAGCGACGGGCTTGCGGGTTGAAAAAAAAGGACTATTTACCCTGATCCGGAAGGAATAAGGACTTGTAGACTGTTGGGCAGGAACACCTCCAGGTCAGGGAGTATAAAAGGACTGTGGGAGCTCCCAGACGGTGAGCTGAGTTGGGAGGCAGGGTGGCTAAGCGTCTGGGAGTGGAGGATTGGTTTATTGGTTATTTGTGATTATTATTGGAGAATTGTGGAGAGGAGCGTGCTTTCTGCACATAATTATTATAATAAATAATTATTTGGACTTTTATCTGGTGTCTGACGTGTGGTCCGAAGGTACAAGGGTGCGAGTAAACCCTAATCTGTCACACTATATACATATCTACTGTGGAGGATTGCCGGCTTTCCATGCCGGTCTGCACCCCCAGGCCGCCAGGAGGAGCTCTTCCGACAGCAGAATCGTACCCTGAGGTCCAGCAGGGCCTTATGGACCTTGTAGTATTTTTACACAACCCTGCTGGATACCTTGGGGGCCACCAGGAGTCGCTGTGAGGGGGCTTATGGGCTCTTTTATGCCCTATGACCCGGGAGTACGTCATGGTTACATGACAGGAAGGAACGACGTGCTCCCGGGTTAAAGAAAAGGACTGATTGCCCTGACCCGGAAGGATTAAGGAACTATGGACTGTCGGGACAGGAATACCTCCGGGTCAGGGGCTATAAAAGGACGGTGCCTCAGTCCAGACAATGAGCTGAGCTGGGAGGTAGGAGGGTGAAGTGTCTGGGCAAGGAGGAGAGGTTATTGTGTTTATAGTGTTGGTTAAAATATATGAGTAGTGTGGAAGGTGCTTGGTGCACTGTGAGTCGCAATAAAAAGTATTGGACTTTTACCCGTTATTTGGAGTCATCCCTGAGGGTTCAAGGGCGCTATATGGCGCCTTTTTCACACTGTTGTAGCCAGCAGGATTCTCTGGCCGTCTGTTGGCAGAGGACCTGCATTAAAAACAAATTTTGTGTGGCAGACAACCCTCGGGGGATTCCCCATCTTTTCACGGAGGTGCAAACACCACCCGCTACCGAGAAAGCTGCAACTGTGCGCGCCATCCCGTTCTGCAGGACCATGGGCAAGAAGACCGGGAAAAAGAAGGTCAGTCCCAGCTGGCTGCAGGGCCTGACGGACGCCGAGAGGACCTGGTCCTACCTGACTGGGAGCGAAGTGGACCGAGAGCTAATTCAGGCCGAGTTAGCCCGGGTAGCGCGTCAATCGGGACACGGACCGCTGTCGAGCGCCTCGGACTCCCTAGATAGTACGGGGGTTCCGCCATCCACTACGGAGGGAGCTGCAGGTGAACCGCCCGACGTTTCGGGTTTATTTTTGTCATGTTTTGTAGACGCCCGCCGAGAAAATCACAGCGGCGTCTCGGATGACTGCCTCATGCTCCAGCAAAATGGCTGCGGCTCCCAGAAGGCAGACCAGGATGCGAGACGGCTAGCGACGGCTCTCCACGAGGAAGATCGGGCACAGGCTAAAGCCGAGCAAATCCGAGCGGGGCCGGAACGTTGCAGGATCGCGACTCCCGAAGATTACTACCGGGAGTTGGAGCGGGATCGGCTACGTTCCGAGGTAAGTGCTGGGAGAGCACTCGAACCGCCGGAGCCTTTAATTTCTTGTTTTGCAGAGGCCTGTCTGCACAAAGCGGACAAAGAGCACGCCCGCCTCAGACCTAGGCAAGATGGCCGCGACAAGAAGAAGCCGGGCCAGTCTAGGAGTCCGAAAAGGGGAAGCCCATACGGCGAAAGCCACCACGTGACCTCGCGCGATGGAGGCCGGGAAGACGGTCAGAAAGGATCCTTCGGTGAGGTCAGTAATTCCCCGACGGATCCGAGCTTCCTGAAAGGGAAGGAGGTGGCGAGCGAAGCAGTGCCACAATTTAAAAAGAATCAAGAGGAGCGGGAAGTGACTGATCGGTCTGCCGACAAATTAAAAGAGGCAGATCGCAGTCCGCCGCGGCAGGCTACCCGTTCCTCTTCGAACTCCATGTCCCATATGCCTCCGCGAAGCCCAGCAGAGCACGTGCCAGGAGCGGACGTGCTCATTGGCTCCCGGCCGGTAGGTGAAACGAATGCGGAAGCGGACTTAAACCCGGCCAAAATAACTAACTTTGTGGACTTACGACAGCTCGAAAAATACCTCGAGCCGGTGTATGCTTTCTTCCAGGGAGTGAAGGAACTGAAGGCTCGTGTAGAGGAGCTGGGAGCTACAGCTGAGGCGCCGCTGAAAGGATTAGTGGAATACCTGCGGCGATTAGGCCGAGAAGCCCCGGTCTCGAGTGATTTGGCGGTGCAGGTGAGTGAGATCTGTGCCGTATATCATAAGGGGACACAGTGCGATCTGGCCCCGCTATTAATAAACAGCGAGTGTCAAAGCACTGTGAACCCGACAGTGGAGCGTGGAGTGATGACTGACCGGAGGGGGAGGAAGCGATCGAACCGAGGCATGCGTGTGACGTGGCCTTCCGGAGCGAGTCGCCACTCCAGACCCCGACCAGTGTAATAAGGGCGTTGACGTTAGTTACCGGAGGGGCGGAGGAAGTGCCAATCTCCCAGGTACAGCTGAACAGTGCTGTTACCCGGAGCGATGCGGTACTAATGACGCCGCCTTCGAAACAAAACAGAACAACGGGTGTGCAAACAGCAAAGAGGCTCTCTTTTCCATAGGGAGCCTCAGGCTGAGCCCAAGCCCCAGATCAAACAGGAAATTCCCAAAAGAAAAGGTGGGTCTCCCGATATAATGGAGAGAGAGGTTGAAAGCAGTAAAGCGGCCGTAAAACCCTCCTTGGCGGAGACAGGGGCGGAGATATCTCTAACGGAGTTCACGAGGTGTTTCTGGTCTCGCAGATGGGGACAACCAGGAGGACTTCGCCGATGCTACAACTGCCGTCGGCTGGGCCACGAGTAGCGGGACTGTTCCCGGAGGGCAGGGGAGAGGACGCATAAAGGATACACCATTCCCCCAAGGTTTGCTGGGAGACATGGACATCCAGCCAGGGTCCGACTGACACGTCCTCTTGGAGGAGGACGTCCCTCGCGGGGCCGGACGCTCCGCCCCTGTTGTCGTCGCTGAGAGGGGGGAACTGTGGAGGATTGCCGGCTTTCCATGCCGGTCCACACCCCCAGGCCGCCAGGAAGAGCTCTCCCGACAGCAGAATCGTGCCCCAAAGTGGACCTTGGGGGCCACCAGGAGTCGCTGTGGAGGGGCTTATGGGCTCTTTTATGCCCTATGACCCGGGAGTACGTCATGGTCACGTGACAGGAAGGAACGACGTGCTCCCGGGTTAAAGAAAAGGACTGATTGCCCTGACCCGGAAGGAGTAAGGAACTATGGACTGTCGGGACAGGAATACCTCCGGGTCAGGGGCTATAAAAGGACGGTGCCTCAGTCCAGACAATGAGCTGAGCTGGGAGGTAGGAGGGCGAAGTGTCTGGGCGAGGAGGAGAGGTTATTGTGTTTATAGTGTTGGTTAAAATATATGAGTATTGTGGAAGGTGCTTGGTGCACTGTGAGTCGCAATAAAAAGTATTGGACTTTTACCCGTTATTTGGAGTCATCCCTGAGAGTTCAAGGGCGCTATATAGCGCCTTTTTCACACTACATATAGACATATATATAAACTGCTCTAAAAAATTAAAGGAACACTTTTTAATCAGAGTATAGCATCAAGTCAATGAAATTTCTGGGATACTGATCTGGTCAGTTAAGTAGCAGAGGAGGTTGTTAATCAGTTTCAGCTGCTTTGGTGTTAATGAAATTAACAACAGGTGCAGTAGAGGGCAACAATGAGATGGACCCCCAAAACAGGAATAGTTTAACAGGTGGAGGCCACTGACATTTTTCCCTCCTCATCTTTTCTGACTGTTTTTCACTAGTTTCACATTTGGCTACAGTCAGTGTCACTACTGGTACCATGAGGTGATACCTGGACCCTACAGAAGTTGCACAGGTAGTCCAACTTCTCCAGAATGGCACATCAATATGTACCATTGCCAGAAGGTTTGCTGTGTCTTCTAGGACAGTCTCAAGGGCATGGAGGAGATTCCAGGAGACAAGCAGTTACTGTTGAAGAGCTAGACAGGGCCATAGAAGGTTCTTAACCCATTAGCAGGACCGGTATCTGCTCCTTTGGGAAAAGCAGAACAGGATGAGCACTGTCAGAGCCCTACAAAATGACCTCCAACAGGCCACTGGTGTGAATGTCTCTGACCGAACAACCAGAAAGACTTCATGAGGGTGACCCAAGGGCCCCATGTCCTCTAATGGGCCCTGAGCCCACTGAACAGCAGCATGCAGCTCGATTGGCATTCGCCATAGAATACCAGAATTGGCAGATGCACCACCCTGAGCACGTGACAGAAGTGAAAGGGTCTGGAGAAGCCATGGAGAACATTATGCTGCCTGTAACATCATTCAGCATGAGCACTTTGGTGGTGGGTTAATGATTGTCTGGGGAGGCATATCCATGGAGGGTCACACAGACCGCTACAGGCTTGACAAAGGCACCTTGGCTGCCATTAGGTATCAGGATGAAATCCTTGGACCCATTGTCAGACCCTATGCTGGTACAGTGGCTCCTGGTGCACGACAATTCCTGGCCTCATGTGGTGAGAGTATGCAGGCCGTTCCTGGATGATGAAGGAATTGATACCATTGACTGGCCACCACACTTTCCTGACCTAAATCCAATAAAACACCTCTGGGACATTATGTTTTGGTCCATCCAATGCCACCAGGTTGCACCTCAGACTGTCCAGGAGCTCAGTGATGCCCTGGTCCAGATCTGGGAGATCCCCCACAACACCATCTGTCATCTCATTAGAAGCATGCACCGATGTTGTCAGGCATGTATAGAAGAACACAGGGGCCATACAAAGTGCTGCGTACAATTTTGAGTTGCTGCAATTAAATTTTGGCAAAATGGACTAGCCTGACAAAAAATTTTTCACTCTGATTTTTGGGGTGTCTTTGAATTCAGTGCTCTGTAGGTTGATCATTTTCATTTCCATCAAACGATGTGGCATCCTTTCGTTCCTAACACATTACCCAGTCTATATCAGTATAGATATCCAGGAGGATTTCTTTTTCCCATTGAGATCTGATGTGTTTTCAAAGTGTTCCTTTAATTTTTTTGAGCAGTTTATATTTACTGTATATAATATATACAGTATATATATATATATATATATATATATATATATATATATATATATATATATATATACAGTACAGGCCAAAAGTTTGGACACACCTCCTCATTCAATGTGTTTTCTTTATTTTCATGACCATTTACATTGGTAGATTCTCACTGAAGGCATCAAAACTATGAATGAACACATGTGGAGTTATGTACTTAACAAAAAAAGGTGAAATAACTGAAAACATGTTTTATATTCTAGTTTCTTCAAAATAGCCACCCTTTGCTCTGATTACTGCTTTGCACACTCTTGGCATTCTCTCGATGAGCTTCAACAGGTAGTCACCTGAAATGGTTTTCACTTCACAGGTGTGCCTTATCAGGGTTATTTAGTGGAATTTCTTGCTTTATCAATGGGGTTTGGACCAGCAGTAGTGTTGAGCAGAAGTCAGGTTAGTTGGACGATCATTTATTTTTCAACAGGACAATGACCCCAAACACACCTCCAGGCTGTGTAAGGGCTATTTGACCAAGAAGGAGAGTGATGGAGTGCTGTAAATGTTCATGAAAATAATGAAAACACATTGAATGAGGAGGTTTGTCCAAACTTTTGGCCTGTACTGTATATACATATACTTGGCACACCTATCCTTGGCCAGTTTCACCCATTCCTCTTATCAGCACCTCTCAAGCTCCATCAGGTTGAACGGGAAGCGTCAGTGCACAGCCATTTTAAGATCTCTCCAGAGATGTTCAATTGGAGTCAAGTCTGGGCTCTGGCTGGGCCACTCAAGGACATTCATAGAGTTGTCCTGAAGCCACTCCTTTCATATCTTGGCTGTGTGCTTAGGGTCGTTGTCCTTCTGAAAGATGAACCGTCGCCCCAGTCTGAGGTCAAGAGCGCTCTGGAGCAGGTTTTCATCCAGGATGTCTCTGTACATTGCTGCAGTCATCTTTCCCTTTATTCTGACTAGTCTCCCAATTTCTGCCACTGAAAAACATACCCTCAGTATGATTCTGCCACCACCATGCTTCACTGTAGGGATGGTATTGACCTGGTGATGAACGGTGCCTGGTTTCCTCCAAACGTGACGCCTGGCATTCACACCAAAGAGTTCAATCTTTGTCTCATCAGACCAGAGAATTTTGTTTCTCATGGTCTGAGAGTCCTTCAGGTACCTTTTGGCAAACTCCAGGCAGACTGCCATGTGCCTTTTACTAAGGAGTGGCTTCCATCTGGCCACACTACCATACAGGCCTGATTGGTGGATTATTGCAGAGATGGTTGTCCTTCTGGAAGGTTCTCCTCTCTCCACAGAGGACCTCTGGAGCTCTGACAGAGTGACCACCGAGTTCTTGGTCACCTCCCTGACTAAGGCCCTCTCCCCCCGATCGCTCAGTTTAGATGGCCGATCAGCTCTAGGAAGAGTCCTGGTGGTTTCGAACTTCTTCCACTTATGGATGATGGAGGCCACTGTGCTCATTGGGACCTTCAAAGCAGCAGAAATTTTTCTGTAACCTTCCCAGATTTGTGCCTTGAGACAATCCTGTCTCGGAGGTCTACAGACAATTCCTTTGACTTCATGCTTGTTTTGTTTTCTGACATGAACTGTCAACTGTGGGACCTTATATAGACAGGTGTGTGCCTTTCCAAATCATGTCCAATCAACTGAATTTACCACAGGTGGACTCCAATTAAGCTGCAGAAACATCTCAAGGATGATCAGGGGAAACAGGATGCACCTGAGCTCAATTTTGAGCTTCATGGCAAAGGCTGTGAATACTTATGTACATGTGCTTTCTCAATTTTAAAATTTTTAATAAATTTGCAAAAATCTCAAGTAAACTTTTTTCATGTTGTCATTATGGGGTGTTGTGTGCAGAATTCTGGGGAACAAATGAATTTAATCCATTTTTGAATAAGGCTGTAACATAACAAAATGTGGAAAAAGTGATGCGCTTTGAATACTTTCCGGATGCACTGTATGTATATATATATTGTGGAATGTGCCCTGCAGTTTATCCCGGCCAAGTCCCTCAAGCCACCAGATGGAGCCCTCCCTGCAGTATTGAGGTGCCCCGAAGACCAGCAGGGAGTCATGGACTTTGTAGTTTTTATCCTCAGCCCTGGTGGATACCACAGGGGCCGCAAGAGGGAGCTGCAGGGAGGACCAAAGACTTCTTTTTGCCCTATACCCTGGAAGTACTTCCAAGTCACATGAGCGGAAGGGATGATGTACTTCCGGGGTTAAAAAAGGACTTTTATCTGACCCAGAAGTGATAGGGAATTATGGACTGAAGGATGAGAAACATTTCCGGGTCAGGAACTATAAAAGGAGTGTGGGAGCTCCCAGACGGCGAGCTTAGCTGGGTGGTAGGAGGGCAACGCGTCTGGGAGTGGAGGATTGGTTTATTGATTTATTACTGGAGTATTGTGGTTGTTTATGAGTAGTGTGGAGTGGAGGGTATTAGTGCACGTTATTATTATATTAAAAAGAATAATTGTTGCACTTTTATCAGGTGTTTGGCGTGGTATCTGAGGGTTCAAGGGAGCGATACTGCCCCTTACTGCGACAATATATATATATGTACATTCTGTATTATTTAACAGAAGAGAGTTGTGTATAAACAATATTCTGTGCCAAAGTTCCCACACTCTGCAGTGTTTTGCAGTCTTGAGATGAATAGCTGCCATACCTGGATGTTATTTAGACAGTGTGGCTGGACTTCACTGCACTTCTAAAGAAGATGATGAGCGTAGACAGGTTTTGCTAACACACCTAGAACACATGTACTGTGCAAACCCATTTTCAAGCCCAGTAATATAATGGAAATAGAAATGGCACAAAACAGCATTTTCTCCTTTACATTACATTTTTTTACTATTCTATCCTTTATTGGAGCAGAAAGTACAAATAAATTAGCTATTTTATTAAACATTTATCAGACATCTTGTTATTGTTGTGGTTGAAATAAATGTTATGTGTATTGAACACCTGTCAAAGAATTGGTAACAGTTCTTAGTAAAACTTGAGAGTTATAGCACTTGTTTAGAGCTATTTTTAAGCCATTCCCAATTCAGCTGATTAAAAATTGAGCACATAATGTAATTTATATTTAAAATAAATTGCAGACAGGCTTTGAGGGTATAATAATCAGTGAAATGTGAATGTTATTTTTATAAAACATTCTAAAACATATTAACAATAACCAATATACACGTTTTTCTCATTAAATAACACTTTTCTTTTGATTTTTGAAATATGAAGTACGGTAGTTTTCTTACTGAAGTTATTTCAGTATGTGCAGTATTTTGGAGTATTTCAAAATGTGTTTTAAATTAATTTGAAATCATTTATTGGATTCAGGAAAGTTATCCCTTCTTATGAAGCAAAAAAGAAATGGACATGAAAGATGAGGAAGGTTACAAAGCTTTGTGCAGTTTATATTGTTTCTGAATATTTAACACTTAACATATGGAAGATGTAGTGAAACAAATGTCAAACCTGAATGGGAAGAAAGGTGGGGGTTGGGGGCTGAAGGGGTCTATGTTGTAGCAGTCAGTGATACTGCCTGTGAGAAAAATCAGATACTCTTTAAAAGGATATCTGTTTTACTTATTCAGTGAACAGTGAGGCGGTGGTCTTTGGGAAATAAGTTAACCCTTTGTGTTAAGAAGTTGAAAAGATGAATGAAATCATTGAAAGTTGACTCCAGTAGTACAATTTATATTTTGCAGACTGTGACTACTAATAGATACTATCAGTGACTGCATTAATGGCATAGCCATATGGCTAGCTGCATTAAAAATAAACCTGCCCCCAGGATAACAGCTCTGCATATGTTTAATCCATGTATAATAGATGCACTTACATGTTTATTAGAAAGTAATATACACGTAATGTAAGAAATTTGTCAACATTATTTAACAGAGATTAAGTTACATTTTCAAGATAAAAAGCTATAATGAGCATTCAATTAAGGTAAAACTGTGGTGGACTGGCGCCCTGCCCAGGGTTTGTTTCCTGCCTTGTGTTTCTCTGTGTTGGCTGGGATTGGCTCCAGCAGACCCCCATGACTTTGTAGTTAGGATATAACGGGATGGATAATGGATGGATGGATTAAGGTAATACGTAAATCAAGGCCACCCTTTGTAGTGAGATAATTTAGGAAGCTGGGTTCTTGAATGGGCATATGCTTAATAAGAAAAAACTGAATTTTCATTAAAATAATTCAGTTTTAAAATTCATTAATTATGGTTTAAATAAATTTGCTGTTTCGTTAAAAGTTGTGTAAATTATCTAATTCTTAAATGTATTCTCCTGTAATTGTTAACAACATTAATAAATATGGAGCTTTCAGATTTTCTGAAGATTTTTAAAGTTTAATTTATTAACTTTATCATTTAAATTTAATTATTAATTACACGTTATCATACCATAAACATTATTATTGTTTTTCAAAGCCATCTGACTTCACCTATTCAATTGAAAAGCAATATATAAGTTAAAAGTTTTTATTTTGGCACCTGCACAAATAGACAGAAAAAACAAGAAAAAACCCTAGACGGCTGGAGAAAAAAATAAAATCTGTAGGGATTCCAGACCATTAGACTGCCCAGTCCCCTCGGGGCACTTATTATGTATAAGTTCTTCTTAAGTTTGCATATGCTGGATTTATGTCCAAGTGTCTGTTGATGGCGTTCTCATTTGATAACCAGGATTCAGCCAGCTCTCTGGCAGTTTTAGTATTGGCTTTAAATTTTACTTGAACATTTTCTGGGTGGCACGGTGGTGCAGTGGTAGCGCTGCTGCCTCGCAGTTAGGAGACCTGGGTTCGCTTCCTGGGTCCTCCCTGCATGGAGTTTGCATGTTCTCCCTGTGCCTGCATGGGTTTCCTCCGGGCGCTCTGGTTTCCTTCCACAGTCCAAAGACATGGTAGATTGGTGATTCTAAATTGGCCCGTGTGTGTCCTGCAGTGGGTTGGCACCCTGCCCAGGATTGGTTCATGCCCTGTGTTGGCTGGGATTGGCTGCAGCAGACCTCTGTGACCCTGTGTTTGGATTCAGCGGGTTGGAAAATGGATGGATGTACATTTTCCCAATTAAATGTATGTATGTCCTGTTGATTTAGTATGCGTATAGATCAATAATAGTGAGTCCTTTCTTCTGACAGCGTTGCAGTGTTCCTGTATACGTGTTGCGATTATTTTTGAAGTTTGTCCAATGTATACCGCTGAGCATGAACTGCATGGAATGCTGTGCACTGCGTTTCATATTTTTGCTGTCGATTTCTTGTTTTTAGCATTAAAGAGGACCGTGCGCATGTTGTTCGTGGGTTTGTGTGCTATTCTGACACCTGACTTGGCCATGATGCGTGCTGCACCTTCAGACACATTGTGGTGATAAGGGAGTGAGTGCCAGGCGGGGTGGGGGTTCTGATTCAAGTCAATTATTTGCTGAGTTTTTTGGCGTCTTCCGTGTAGGTTTCGATTAATGAATGTTTTTGAGAATCTGTTTGAAGTGAAAAGATGGAAGAGATAGCATCTCTCTTTCATTTTTGTTTCCTTTGTATTACAATGGGTGTGGACTCTTCTGAATAGAGTTTTAACACAGCTCCATTTATGAGATAGCGGGTGGTTGCTGGCAAAGTGTAATATCTTGTCTGCGTAGCATTCTTTACGGTAAACACTAGTGGTCAGGGTGGCGTCATTATTTCTTTCGATGTAGATGTCCAGGTGTCGGTTAATTTCTTTCTCCATTGTGAATTGGATTGCAGGGAATATTTAGTTGATGTGGTTGTAGAATTCATTCAGCTGATATTTTTTTTTATTATGAGGAATGTGTCGTTTACATAGAGTATCCAAATTTTGGGTGTGCACTGAGATAGAGCCATGTTTTCAAATCGCTGCATTACCATTCTGCTAGAAGTCCTGATAACAGTGATCCCATTGGCATGCCTTCTTTCTGAGTGTCGTATTTGTAGTATTTAGTAAGTTTTTTGGCAGAGTGATATTATGTACATTATGTCTTTAATCGACAGTTGTTAGGGATGCCAGGGGCCATGACCCGGCCGGGACGCCATGAGGGACCGGATGTGGGTCTGCGCCCACCCTGGATCACGTGGGGGTCGCCTTTCTGGTTGCTCTGGGGGCCACGGGTACAGGGCATGGAAGCTCCACCCTGTAGGGGCCCGTGGTCACCGCCAGGAGGCGCCCCAATGCCTTGGGGACCTGTTACCCCAGCACTTCCGCCACACCAGCAAGTGCTGGGGGGAAGACTTTGGAGGATACTTGGAGAGCTGCCGGGAGAACAGCCAACACTTCCACCACGCTGGGGTGTGGC